>NC_079904.1:18977841-19020453 GCF_024868665.1 Triplophysa rosa
GAGGGTTTAGGCTGCATTAGTTAGATCAACCGGAACCAAAAACACAACTGATGTACTTGTTGCATCAAAGAGTACAGAACAGTACTCTACTCTCAGCCAGTCTTGTCTCATTGTTCCAAGGTTACCACAGCGAGCAGGATGCAGTTCATGGCCTGACCTGATGGTAGAGCGGAGAATGGGAAGTGGGGACCTGACAAGAGCTGAGATGATAGAGCTGGATAAAGAAGGACGCGGTCTCTTGACATGTCTTCACCACAAAATTTCAAATGCTATTAGATTATTAATGATAATCTTAAACTATAATTTATTTTATTATTAAGTTTATTTATTTTATTTAGCCTTGTTGTGCAAGCTCTCTGGAGCTTGTGCAGAGGCAGCAGCTTTTGCCAGAGGGGAACTGGAATCCCCTGGTTGGGCCTGGGTTCTCCTGAGTTTTTTTTTCTCGATTAGAGTTTTGGGTTCCTCGCCACCGTTTGCATACTGTTTTTTGCACTATTTGCCTGGCCGGGGGGTTGCTTTAGAATTTTCAAGTTTTACTTAATTAATATTGCATATAGGAATTTATAGTCTGTTTTATTTTACCTGTGCTTCTCTCTCCTTTATCTTAAATGTGTGCTCTCACTGAGCGTGTGTGTGTGCGCGTACTTGTCTGCGTCCGTGTGTGTGTGTCTATGTGTGTTAGTACGTGTGCATATTGTGTGTGTGGAGTGTTTTGTATGTGGGTATGTCTGTCTTCTGTGTTTTCAACTTTTTCTTGTTTTTGCAGGTACAACTTTAATTGTTTTGCTTATAGTCAATATGTCTTATGTACAGCTGCTTTGTAACAATGAAAATTGTAAAAAGCGCTATATAAATAAAGTTGAGTTGAGTTGAAGACAACAGATCCCATCATTCCATGCTCCTTCACAGCGTCATCAAGCTATGGCATTGTTGTTGTTTTGATCGTGCGGTTTTTACAATCTGCACCTTTAAGCAGTTGAAAAAAAACTGTAAACAAAATAAGTCATCTAGCAAGTACACAAAAAGTCTCCGTTTTTTAAAGTGTGTTGAAAACTGTCTCCTTACCTTACCCATATTTGCATAAACATTAAAAGTTATTTTAATAAATATTTTTATGATTATATTTAATTTAATGGATAGAATCCAATAAAAAATTTGCGAATAGTGTCATACATGTCATTTTGTTCTTAGGATTAATTTAGTATAATTAAAAGCAGGTAATTTTATTTTTAGATGGGCCTGTTTACTGCCTCATACCATGGCAACAATTGATGTCTGTTCCAACTTTCTGAGCGTCCAAGCAGTGTGATTGATTATCTTGGAAGGGGAAAAACAATCAGCTGAATAGTCTGTGTTTAATTTTATTCAACAGGTGATAAGAGCCAATTTAGCTGGGTTTGTGAAAGAAACATCACTGTCTCAGCTGTAATAGGTTTTACAGTTCTGAAATCGGATTTTTCAAAAACAAACTATTGACTGCATCTACGCACATTCAGAATGTAATTTATAAGTGGATATGCTACTGGATATGTAATGAAACAAAGCAACTAGTTCACAGCAAAAAGGGGGTCAGGAGTGTGTGCTGTCATAGAACCCTTGTTCATTTCAGCCAGTGACTCATTCCACATTCCTGAACGGGGGAAAGAGTTCTCTCACAGACAAGAGTCTTAGTCTTGTGAGAGATTAGCCTATTGCGCTTGTGAAACTGCCACGATGGAGGGGGTGAAGGTGGGTTGATTTCAAGATTCCTGATATCTTGGCCTGAAGTGCTCCCTTAGATATTTCCTGTCAGGTAAAAAGGCCACTCTTTCTGCTAGACATGTGAAGTTGTAAAAGAAAATGAACAAAAACAATCTGAGGAACCTTCCTTTATGGTTGATAAAATTACTGTTTGTAAACAAATGCTCTAGTTTTTTTTTTCCTGTTTTATTTCATACTTCTGTTTCAGTGTTTTCAAGAAATAGAAAGCACACAGAAATATGCATTTTTTAAATAAAGTCCAGAGCTAAACTAATATGTAAATCACCAAAACACATGTAAAATTTAATTCATAAAAACAAAAATAATCATACTGAATTAATCTGCTATTGGCGTCTGACCGAGGTTGTATCTCGTTATTGGTGCTGCTAGACCTTAGTGCTGCATTCGATACCATTGACCACAGCACACTCCTACATAGACTCGAAAATTACGTCGGCATTAAAGGAATAGCTTTGAAATGGTTTAAATCTTATTTATCCGACCGTTTTCAATTTGTAGCAATAAACAATGAGGTGTCACGCAAATCGCAAGTCCAGTACGGTGTACCACAGGGCTCAGTCTTAGGGCCTCTGCTCTTCGCATTATACATGCTACCTCTAGGAGATATAATAAAGCGACACGGAGTTAGCTTTCACTGTTATGCTGATGATACTCAACTTTATATTTCCTCGAAGCCTCATGAAACACAGCAGTTCCATCGAATAATGGAATGCATAGTCGATATAAAAAACTGGATGAGTAACAACTTTTTATTACTGAACTCGGACAAAACAGAAGTGTTACTTATTGGACCGAAAACTGCTATAAGTAACAACCAAGAATACTGTTTAACTATTGACGGATGTTCCATAAAACCCTCGTCGTCAGCAAAGAATCTTGGCGTTCTATTCGATAGTAATCTGTCATTTGAGAGCCACGTCGCCAACACCTGTAAAATTGCGTTTTTCCATCTTAAGAATATATCTAAACTACGTCATATGCTGTCAATCTCAGATGCAGAGAAGTTAATTCATGCATTCATGACATCAAGACTAGATTACTGTAATGCACTGTTAGGTGGTTGCCCTGCAGGCTTATTACAAAAACTCCAATTGGTCCAAAACGCGGCAGCTCGAGTTCTTACACGTACAAAAAAGTATGAACATATTAGCCCGGTTCTGTCAACCTTGCACTGGTTACCTATAAAGCATCGCGTTAACTTTAAAATCTTGCTTATTACCTATAAAGCCTTACATGGTTTAGCTCCTCAGTACTTGAATGAACTCCTTTTGTATTACAGTCCTTCACGTGCATTACGCTCTCAGGCGTCCTGTCAGTTGGTAATACCTAGAATTTCAAAATCAAGTGCAGGTGGTAGATCCTTTTCCTATCTAGCGCCTAAACTTTGGAATAGTCTTCCCTGCACTGTCCGGGAGGCAGACACACTCTGTCAGTTTAAATCTAGACTAAAGACGCATCTTTTTAATCTTGCATACACTACTCTTCCATAATATAAATCTTCAGAGGGTTTAGGCTGCATTAGTTAGATCAACCGGAACCAAAAACACAACTGATGTATTTGTTGCATCAAAGAGTACAGAACAGTACTCTACTCTCAGCCAGTCTTGTCTCATTGTTCCAAGGTTACCACAGCGAGCAGGATGCAGTTCATGGCCTGACCTGATGGTAGAGCGGAGAATGGGAAGTGGGGACCTGACAAGAGCTGAGATGATAGAGCTGGATAAAGAAGGACGCGGTCCTTGACATGACACCATGTGTCAATGGTATCGAATGCAGCACTAAGGTCTAGCAGCACCAATAACGAGATACAACCTCGGTCAGACGCCAATAGCAGATCATTTGTAACTCTGATCAAAGCAGTCTCTGTACTGTGACATGCTCTAAATCCAGACTGGAATTCTTCATTGATGTCATTCCTTTGGAGGAAGGAGCATAATTGAGTTGAAACTACTTTTTCCAGAACTTTAGATATGAAAGGTAGATTCGATATAGGCCTGTAGTTCCTTAGTTCTCTAGGGTCGAGTTGGGGTTTTTTGACAAGGGGCCTTATAACAGCCACCTTATATGCTTTAGGCACATGTCCTAATGTCAGAGATGAGTTAATAATACCAAGAAGAGGATCTATAATTTCTGGGAGCATCTCTTTCAGTAGATTTGTAGGTATAGGGTCTAGTATGCATGTTGTTGATTTAGATGATCTAATAATTTTAGACAGCTCATCTTGATCTACGGTATAAAATAATGCATTTTCTCCTTAAGGGCGCTGTAGTTAGTTTGTTCAGCGGGTTTCACTTCTGATTGCATTGTTATAATTTTTTCTCTAATATCTTGGATTTTATATGTGAAGTAGTTCATAAATTCATCACTGCTATGCTGATATACAGGATCAGAAGTCACTGACGATTTATTTTTTGTTAATTTAGCCACCGTGTTAAATAAAAACCTAGGGTTGTGCTGGTTTTCTTCTATTAGTGATGAAAAGTAGGCGGATCTAGAAGTTTTAGGGCTTTCCTGTATTTTCGAATACTATCCTTCCATGCTGTACGAAATACCTCTAATTTAGTTTTCTTAAAGTTGCGCTCCATTTTTCGGGCCGCTTTCTTTAGAGCCTGAGTGTGTTCATTATACCACGGTGTGGGGCTGCCATTTTTAATCTTCTTTAAACGTAGTGGAGCAACTTTGTCTAGCGTTACCGAGAAGGTGGAATTAAAATTTTCAGTGGTAATGTCAAGATCTTCAACGTTATTTCTCATGATTTGAGAAAATTGGGCAGATTATCGAGAAACGCATCTTTGGTAGTTGAAGTTATTGTTCTACCATATTTGTAACAATGAGTTTTATTTGCAGCCGTAGGCCAGTGAAGCAAACATAATACCAGATAATGATCCGAAATGTCTTCACTCTGCTGAAGGATTTTAACGTCGTCCACATTTATACCGTAAGACAGTATTAAATCTAAAGTATGATTACGAAGGTGAGTGGGTCCTGACACATGTTGACTAAGCCCATGGAGTTAAGAGTGTCTTTGAAAGCCATTCCTAAGGCATCTGTAACGTTATCTACGTGGATGTTAAAGTCACCAACGACAAGGAGTCTATCTGCGGCCAGTACTAGTTCTGATAAGAACCCACCAAATTCTTTAATAAAATCTGTGTGGTGCCCTGGAGGCCTATATACAATAGCTAGAATCAATTTAAAAAGTGTTTTATCTTTAGTATTAGGTGTTGAAACATGAAGAACCATGACTTCAAAAGAATTATATTTAGAGTTCGACTTCTGGGAAATGCTAAGAGAGTTATTGNCATGGTATGAGGCAGTAAACAGGCCCATCTAAAAATAAAATTACCTGCTTTTAATTATACTAAATTAATCCTAAGAACAAAATGACATGTATGACACTATTCGCAAATTTTTTATTGGATTCTATCCATTAAATTAAATATAATCATAAAAATATTTATTAAAATAACTTTTAATGTTTATGCAAATATGGGTAAGGTAAGGAGACAGTTTTCAACACACTTTAAAAAACGGAGACTTTTTGTGTACTTGCTAGATGACTTATTTTGTTTACAGTTTTTTTTCAACTGCTTAAAGGTGCAGATTGTAGGAAATATCGGACCGCAGATTATGGCAAACCTCTTTGGTAGTTTGAAGTATTGTTCGGCCGGTCCATATAATCTAGTAACAATGCACTCTCGGGTTCTTTTTAGTCGGAGATAACGTGCATTGGGCCAGGTGCGGCAGCATATAGAGGGATATGTGATGGGCGGAATGTCTTTTGGTCTCGTATTTCTAGACTGAAGGTTATTAACTTTAATTTTGTAATTTGCTTTCCACATTTATAGGTTTCTCGTATAGTTACAGTATTGGGATAACATATAAGGTTGGTCATTCTTACGAGAGGCTGAGTGGGATAATTGAACATGTTGACGCTAACACTCATCCGTTGGAGTGTAAGCCCAAGTGTCTTGTGAAGATTGTTCACATCTCCCCCTAGAGGAATGCTGTAGGTTATTCACTCTACAGGACTGCTTAAAGTCAACCTAACCACGCAAGCGAGTTTACTCTGTCGCGCAAGAGTACTTCAGATCTCATGATATAGGCGACCCCACCAAATTCTTTAATAAAATCTGTGTGGTGCCCTGGAGGCCTATATACAATAGCTAGAATACAGATACAGATTTTAAAATGTTTTATCTTTAGTATTAGGTGTTGAAACATGAAGACCATGACTTCAAAAGAATTTATTTAGAGTTGACTTCTGGGAAATGCTAAGAGAGTTATTGTAAAGTGCTGCGACACCTCCCCCTCTGCCTTTTAGACGAGGCTCTGTTTATAATAATAATCTTGGGGGACAGATTCATTTAAAGAATATAATCATCTGGTTTTAGCCATGTTTCTGTCAAACAGAGCATGTCTATTTTATGATCTGTTATCATATCGTTAACAAAAAGTGCTTTATTAGAGAGAGATCTAATATTTAGCAATCCGAGTCGTAACAGTTGATTATCTGTATTTTGTTCATGTTTAGTTTGTTTAACGTTTATTAAATTACTTTCAAGAGGTTTACGCATTATTTTATGTTTGCTAATCCGGGGGACAGACACAGTCTCTATTTTGTGATGTTTGGGAGAAGGATTATTACATGTTGTACATTTTGTGTATTCTGCGACGTGAGACGGCAAGCAGACAGTTGGTTAAGCCATCTGTCTGCTCCCTGACCTGGGCCCCAGCAGTCAAGTTTTAGCATTAGCATTAAGACTTTTGCCATATTTCTAGACAGGATGGAAGCCCCAGCCCAGGAGGGATGGAGACCATCTCGTTTCAACAGGTCAGGTCTGCCCTCAAAACTCTTCCAGTTTTTATAAAAACTATATCATTCTGCAGGCACCACTCAGACAACCAGCCATTTAGTGATGAAATCTGCTATAAATTCATCACCACGATAAGCAGTGAGGGGCCAGAGAATATTACAGTGTCTGACATCATGCTTGCGAGCTCACACACCTCTTTAATGTTATCTTTTGTGATCTCCGATTGACGAAGTCGAACATCATTTGTGCCGACGTGAAATGAACAATCTTACTGAATTTACGATTAGCCTTAGCCAGCACATTTAAATTTGACTTGATGTCAGGCGCTCTGCTCCCGGTAAACATTTGACTATGGTGGCTGGTGCCTCTATGTTAACGTTCCGAACAATAGAATCACCGATAACTAGGGCACTTTCAGCAGGTTTCTCAGTCGGTGCGTCACTGAGGGGGCAAACCTGTTCGAGACGTAATCGGAACGGTGAGTGATGTTTTGTCCTGCGACTACGCCGTCTCACAGTCACGAAGTTTCCCAGCTGGGGAGGATTTTCAACCGGAACCGAGCTGTGTGCGCTAATGTTGCTCGCATCCAAAGTGTTTTCTATCGGTCGTTAACTCTTACTATCCTCAGATAAAGATTGGATGCGAGACTCTAATTCTAAGATCTTCTCTGTCACCTAACTATTTCCCTGCATTTATCGCATATAAAGCCCTCGCAGCTGACAGAGAAGGCTAAGCTAAACATATGACATGAGGTGCAAGTAACAATAATAGGATAATAGCAATAAAAAATAATAATTTGTGGTCTTCACCACAAAATTTCAAATGCTTTAGATATTTTCAAATGCTATTAGATTATTAATGATAATCTTAAACTATAATTTATTTTATTATTAAGTTTATTTATTTTATTTAGCCTTGTTGTGCAAGCTCTCTGGAGCTTGTGCAGAGGCAGCAGCTTTTGCCAGAGGGGAACTGGAATCCCCTGGTTGGGCCTGGGTTCTCCTGAGGTTTTTTTTCTCGATTAGAGTTTTGGGTTCCTCGCCACCGTTTGCATACTGTTTTTGCACTATCTGCCTGGCCGGGGGGGCTGCTTTAGAATTTTAAAGTTTTACTTAATTAATATTGCATATAGGAATTTATAGTCTGTTATATTTGACCTGTGCTTCTTTCTCCTTTATCTTAAATGTTTGCTCTTACTGAGCGTGTGTGTGTGTGCGTACTTGTCTGTGTACGTACGTGTGTGTGTGCGTGCGCATCCGTGTGTGTGTGTTTCTCTATGTCTGTGTGTGTTAGTACGTGTGCATATTGTGTGTGTGGAGTGTTTTGTATGTGGGTATGTCTGTCTTCTGTGTTTTCAACTTTTTCTTGTTTTTGCAGGTACAACTTTAATTATTTTGCTTATAGTCAATATGTCTCATGAAAATTGTAAAAGCGCTATATAAATAAAGTTGAGTTGAGTTGAATAAATACTGTATCTACAAACTAGAATGTGAACACATGTTTTTCAACTTCATTTTAATTGATCTGAAATTGTGGTGATGTTTGTGGAGTTTTAATAGCCTTTTGTGAAAGATTGGTGGGTTTGAATTGGGTAAAACATATTGTACACAAATTATGATGATAACAGACGGTTAAATTTTAATAAGAGTTAATTGGCTTTCTCCATAAGTACATTTGCATACACCTTAAATTTAAAAAGAGTGAGTGTGGCTTGCATCAATGAAAGTAATTTCATAGAAGAAAAATGAGTTGTCTGCTTTACTTTGCCATTGTCTTTGTCTTATGTAGGTTATTTTACTATATCGGGCACTATGGCTATTTAAAATTATTAAATAATTTTCTAAGTGATATGGAACAGTAATATACTGTAGTTAACAGGCTCGGAACTACTTCACAATCATTATTCATCACCTTAAAGTGTTGATATGCCATTCAGTCAGAATCAAGCAGTATTAACAAGCCTTTGTATATTTTAATATATATCATAACTATCACATTACAAAGTATTTCAAAATATAATAATATTGATTACATTATGTAATGCTTGTATAATCATAAAAACCACAGCTGCTTATATCTATCAATGAAAGCTGATAGAAGTGTATTTGCTTGTAATGCGATTTAACGGTAATTGTTTCTATAGCTGGTCAGATGTAAACAAAGAATAACAATGTTCTGAAATCTCTTGATGTGCAAAAAGCATATATTTCTGCAAATAGTAGAGTCTTTGTTATAATCCATCATCCATGTACCCTTAGATCCTAAACTATCAAGAATAAAAGCATTTTGTTCTTGTTCTATCAGTTGGAAGCTTATTGGATTCCATCCTGCAAACAAATCAAGTTCGAAAGGCCATGGCTACAACGAGTTATATTTTGCTCTTTACTCAGCAACACACTGACAAATAGGCATTATGCGCACACGCACGCACGCACGCACACACACACACACACACACACACACACAGATCAGATATCAGATGTCACTGCCGTTTTATATATGTTTTACTATAACAACATAGTAAAACAACATCTGGTCTAACCCGGACACCGTTTTTGACACCAGCAGTACTCTCTTTGGAGGATTGCTGCCCATCATCGCCCTGGGGAATTGTGGGTATTTTGTGAATCTTCTCACTATCACAATGTTTTACGGGCTGATTCATTTTCCCTGAGCTCTGACATCCTGCGGCATGCCTGACCCGTCACCCCCATACTCCTGCTTTGTTCTGCGGGATGCGACCCCACTTCTTCTCACCTCCTCTCTCAGCCTCACTTTCAGGACCTGCCTGCCCTCCAAAATTCCTGTACAAGGCTGAAATATGAGCCTGACAGGCCAGTGAGCTCATCGACAGGCATGGACTTACACAATAACTTAGACAAACAAGGAAGAGAGAGTGTGACAGAAGGAATGTAGAAACAAAAGACCTCCTGGGGGATTGAGTTACATGCAGCCAAAACTTAACAAAAACACAAAGGTACAGTTCTCGCTTAGAGACTCAAAGTTTCGCAGGGCTGAGGCTGCACGTTACTGTTATGTCCTTAGTAGGAAGCAATGAGGAGGCATACGGAAATAAAGACTACTTTTATTAAACCAAATCCAGTAGCAGAATAGTACAGCGCATGCAGCAGCAGGTGGAACACTTCTCACTTCCCTTCTCCTATCTCCGCATAAACACACATAACAGCAACCTCTACTGCCACCTACTGGTCAACATGCACAGAAGAACACAACATATTCCCCCTTACTTAAAGCAAACTGTCTACACAGTTTTTAACGAACAATAAAATCCCATAACAAAGTTACTAAAGTACCAAGTATACACTTTAGACTAAGAAAAATATAAAGCATTACAAGAATTATTAGAATGTAGCATACATATGAACATCTATTATAAGATGAATTACTCAAACTTTATAGTCACGTAATGCAAGGTAACGTCTTGGTTACGGATGTAACCTCGGTTCCCTGATGGAGGGAACGAGACGTTGTGTCGAACCGACAGAATGGGGTTTGTCTTGAGAACCTATCATCTTCTGAGTATTTAGAAAAGGCCAATGAAAATTGGCGAATGAAATTTGCATGCCGGGCTCCTCCCCGGATGTCCGGGTATAAGAGGGAAGCCGGCGTGCTCATTCATTCACCTTTGGTCTGAGGAGCCTAAAGCATCCTCCCCCGACCGCTGGGGTGGGCGGCCAGTGTTGTGGCATGAGGGACACAACGTCTCGTTCCCTCCATCAGGGAACCGAGGTTACATCCGTAACCAAGACGTTCCCTTTCTGTCGGTCTCTCGACGTTGTGTCGAACCGACAGAATGGGGTTCCTATGGAAAACGCCACAGCACTGAGCCGCGTCACAATCTCTGCGGAGCGACGTTGACTGGCCTGGGCGAGTCAGACGAACACGCTAGCGCGAAATTATGACCTTCCAGTGGAGAGGAAGGGGGACCCAGAGCTTTCCACAAAAAGTTGGGAAGCCCCCTAACGCCGGCCGTCACGGGCGGAGGCCTAATTCTCTAAATGGCGAGAAGCCGCCCGGCACCGTACGGGCCACTGGGTAAGCATTATTCCCCCCGGGGGGAAAAACGCTGCAGAGGCCACTACCTACCGTAGGGAGGAATTAGTGGAGACACCACATGGTCTCACCATCAGGGGAGAACTCATGGGAAGAATGTGCGGACTGCAGGAGTTAACCGCAAGGTGGGAGTCCACCTGGGGAGGTCATGGGTTGCCAAGGTGGGAACCATTCATGAGGATACATCAGACGGAACAGCCCACGGAGGGGGTGTTACCACGTCTGGAGCACTAGGTCCGGTTAGAGCTATGTGGGAGATAACTCAACTGTTCCCCGGCCTAAGGGGGCAGGGCTGCTCTGCCCAGCCTGCCCCGAGGAAGGTGCTAGTGATGGATAAAATGCCTGTTCTTTACCCAGTGGGGGAAAGAGGGGAGGCGTAATAGCCGCTGATCCCCCTAAAGGAAGGGGGAAGGGCTTTTGCAGGCGTACGCCCTACCGGCTGCCGGTCCTACACATTGCCCTGCAGGACGCGGGCTGACACCGGTTCCACGCGTAGGTATTAGAACCTCGCGAAGGTGTTGGGCGTAGCCCAACCCGCAGCTCTGCAGATGTCTGCCAGAGAGGCGCCCTGAGCCAGTGCCCATGAGGAGTGTGCCTCACTCCTAACGGGCAGGGGCGATCTTGAGATCGGTATGCCGTAGCGATGGCATCCACGATCCAGTGCGCCAGCCTCTGTTTGGAGACAGCCCTCCCCTTCTGCTGACCTCCAAAACAGACAAAGAGCTGCTCAGAGCTTCTGAAGCTCTGCGTGCGGTCCAAGTAGAGGCGCAGTGCGTGTACTGGACACAACACGGATGGGGTTGGGTCTTCCTCCCCGGTGGGGAGCGCCTGCAAGTTCACCACCTGGTCCCGGAAGGGAGTGGTGGGAACCTTGGGCACGTAGCCGGGCCGTGGTCTCAGGATAACGTGAGAGTCTCCAGGCCCGAATTCTAGGCAACCCGAGGACACAGAGAATGCTTGTAGGTCCCCTACCCTCTTGAAGGAGGCGAGCGCTACCAGGAGGGCCGTCTTTATCGGTATGCGAGAAAGATCGGCCTCCCCTAGGGGCTCGAAGGGGGGCCTCTGGAGGCCCTCCAGGACCACTTCAAGGTCCCAAGAGGGTACAGGGCGCGGGCGAGGCGGATTCAACCGTCTCGCGCCCCTCAGGAACCTGGTGACCAGGTCGTGCCGTCCTAGAGACTTACCAGCAATTGGATCGTGATGTGCGGCTATAGCGGCAACATACACTTTCAGTGTGGAAGGCGCGAGGTTCTTCTCAAGTCTCTCCTGGAGAAAGGACAGTACGTACCTGATCGAGCATCTCCGTGGGTCTTCTCCGTGAGAAGAGCACCAGGACGAGAAGATGCGCCACTTGAAGGCATACAATCTCCTAGTGGCCGGGGCTCTAGCCTGAGTGAGGGTCTCTACCACTGCCGGGGGTAGGTCGCTAAGGATCTCCTCGTCCCATCCAGGGCCCAGACATGGAGGTTCCAGAGGTCTGGCCTGGGATGCCAAAACGTGCCCTTCCCCTGAGAAAGGAGGTCCTTCCTCAAGGGAATCGGCCAGGGGGGAGTTGTTGTCAGGCTCACCAGCTCTGAGAACCAAGTCCGGTTGGGCCAATAGGGCGCAACTAGTAGCACTTGATGCTCCTCTTCCCTGACCTTGCACAGGGTCTGTGCAATGAGGCTCACTGGGGGGAAGGCGTACTTCCTCTTGTCCCGCGGCCAGCTGTGCGCAAGGGCATCCATACTGAGGGGATCGTCGGACAGGGAGTACCAAAGCGGACAATGGGTGGAGTCCGGGGAGTCAAACAGGTCCACCTGCGCCCGGCCGAACTGCTCCCATATGAGCTGAACCGCGTGAGGGTGGAGTCGCCACTTTCCGCGAGGTGACCACTGATGAGAGAGCCGGTCTGCTGTCTGGTTCAGGTCGCCCGGGATGTGTATGGCTCGCAGGGAGCTGATCACCTGCTGACTCCACAGGAGGAGGCGTCGGGCGAGTCGTGTTAGCTGCCGTGAACGAACGCCACCCTGCTGGTTGATATACGCCACGGCAGCTGTGCTGTCCGACCGGAGCAGCACGTGCCTGCCCTGCACGAAGGGTTGGAACCTCTTCAGTGCAAGTAGCACAGCCCACAACTCTAGGCAGTTGATATGCCAACGCAGGCGGGGGCCCGTCCACCTCCCCGACACTGCGTGCCCGTTGCACACAGCACCCCAGCCCTGAAGGGAGGCATCCGTCGTTACCACGACGTGTCTTGACACCTGCCCTAGGGGGAACCCCTCCCGTAGGAAGGCCATAGACGACCAAGGGGTCAGGGTGCGCCGGCAGAAAGGCGTGATGACCATACGCCTGCTGCCGGTGTGCCACGCTCTCCAAGGAACTCGACTCTGTAGCCAGTGTTGGAGCGGTCGCATGTGCATCAACCCGAGGGGGACCACCCCCGCCGAGGATGCCATGTGCCCCAGGAGCCTCTGAAATTGTTTCAGGGGACCGCCGGCTGCCTGAAATGCTTCAGGCAGGTAACACTGACCGGCCGCTCTGAGTCAGTCGGCTGTCATGGAGACGAGTCGGGTTCCATACCGAGAAAGGAGATGCTCTGCGCGGGGGAGAGCTTGCTCTTTTCCCAGTTGACCTGTAGCCCAACCGATCTAGGTGCCGGAGCACCAGGCCCTGTGTGTACACAACAGATCTCGCGAGTGAGCCCAGATAGAGCCAGTCGTCGAGATAGTTGAGTACCCCACACCTTCTTCCCTGAGGGGAAGAGGGCGGCCTCCAGACCTTCGTAAAGACCGTGGAGACAGGGACAGACCGAAGGGGAGGACCCTTACTGATATGCCCGTCCCTCGAAAGCGAACCGCAGGAACGGCCGGTGTCGAGGGAGGACGAGACATGAAAGTACGCTCCTTCAGGTCGATTGCCATGAACCATCCTGACGCCTGACGGACGAGGATGCGCTTCTGCGTGACCATCCTGAAAGGCAGCTTGTGTAGGTGCTGTTCAGAACAGCAGATCCAAGATAGGGGCAACCCTCCGCCTTTCTTTGGGACAATGAAGTACGGCTGTAGAACCCGCTGAACATCTCGGCCGGTGGGACGGGCTCGATCGCTCCCTTCACCAGAAGGGAGGCGACCTCCGCCCGAGAGGGGGATCTCTGCCTCTGACTGAGGTAAAAAGGACGCCCCGAACTGGGCGACGTGTTGCGAACTGAATCGCGTAGCCGAGAGGATCGTCTTCCTCAGCCAACCTGACAGTCTGGGAAGCTGAGCCAGCTCCCAGAAACTGGACAGGGGGACTAGAGGTTTGATCTGCTTCATCGCCCCCCCGGAGGGTGGTTGATGGCTAGCAGTACGGATTCCTTGCCGGGGGAGGACCCCCGGGAGGAGATCGGCTCTGCTGTTTTCCTGCCTGGCGATTGTCCGCTCACGCACTGTCTGTCTGAGAGTGCTGAAGGCTGGTGTTTATACTCGACATTGCGCGTCGCCGTGACGCAACGTCGAGTTGCCGTCCACCGTCGACCAGAGGGTGGGAACGGCTGTGAAAACCCAGAGAGAGAGGAAACTCTTTTGTGAGGAAGTGGGCGCTGGCCCCCCAGGGGGGACCAGCTGATGGTAGGACGGGGCAGGAACCGTCCCTATCCGACCCAGCGATCGAGTGGCTGGAATCGGGCCCGGTGGTAGTCTCATCTCCCTGGGGTCTCTCCGTCAGGGCCGCTTCTGCTTCCGCGACGGCTGCTGACGGGGAGGCGGTTTCCTCTTCGACGTCCTTCTCCCGGGAGGCAGCCTGAGAAGGGGGCACTGGAGCCAGAACCGAGTCGAAGAGGGCCGGGCTGCCGGGAAGCAGAGCCGCTCGGGATCTGAAGCCTGACGGCGGCCAGTCACGGCGGGGCAAGATGTGCTCTATTGTCTCCGTCTGCTTCTTCACCGTCGAGAACTGCTGAGAGAAATCCTCAACGGTGTCACCAAACAGCCCTCCCTGCGAGATGGGGGCGTCGAGAAAGCGAACCTTCTCGGCGTCCCGCATCTGTGCAAGGTTAAGCCAGAGGTGCCTCTCTTGGACCACCATGGTGGACATCGCCCGACCCAAGGCCCGTGCCTTCACCTTAGTCACCCGTAGAGCGAGATCGGTGGCGGTACGGAGTTCCTGCATTACCGTTGGGTCGGTCTTACCCTCGTGGAGCTCCTTCAACGCCTTGGCCTGATGGACCTGCAGGATGACCATGGCGTGGAGGGAGGAGGCGGCCTGACACGCAGCCGTGTAAGCCTTCGACACCAGCGATGCCGAAAACTTACACACCCTGGATGGGAGTCTAGGCCAAGCCCTCCAGGTGGCCGCTGTCTGCGGGCACAGGTGCACCGCGACAGCACGCTCCACCTGGGGGATCGCTTGGAGCCACGCTCAGACCCCAGGTAGCACGTATCCAACCGCGAGCGCTGGGGTAAAGGCGGTGCTGTGCACTGCAGCCCAATACTCGCGGTGGCCCGGAAGAGCATGGTTGACATCTCAACGTCCGCCTCATCCTGGGCTCTACCTCCCGGGGGAAGGAGCTCCGAGGAATCGTCGGGGTTGGATGCCAAAAGATCGCCCTCCAATGCTGTGATCGACATCTCATCTTCGTCACGCACTTCCGAGTACATGGCGGAGGAACAAGACGGGGTCGGACCATCTTTTGAGGGATGGTCAGACGAGCGAGACGGGGCGTGAACGGTCCGTGAGCCTGTGGCTGGCGGGTTAACGTTCACAGTGATCCCCATATCACCCCCGGTGTTAACCGAAACGGGCGGCAGGGCCGTAGTCACTGCCGTCACGGATCGGGTAACAGACGAGGTGGTGGCTTTATCCATAAAGAATACCACCACCCGCGACCGCAATGTCTGGATAGGCATCCGCCCGCAGTGCGGGCAGGATGTATCCACGAAGGCTGCCTCAGCGTGCCGGAGACCCAAACACCTGAGACAGACATCGTGTCCATCCCCTTCCTCAATGAGCGCGTCGCACCCAAGAGAACAGTGGGACATGCCACGCTGGAGAAATTTGCTCTTTTAGAAAAAAGGAAATATTGCACAGACACTTCTGGAACTGCCGAGATGCCCAGGGGAAAGTCGCTGCAGGAAGGGACCATCCGCTGCACCACGTCGTAGATTCCAGCAGGATAGGACCAGCGAAGATCTGGAAGATCAGCGAAGATCTGGAGATGCTCATCAGATGCTTAGGCTCTGAAGAACAAAAGGTGAATGAATGAGCACGCCGGCTTCCCTCTTATACCCGGCCATCCGGGGAGGAGCCCGGTAGGGTTGTGCGATTTGGAGAAAATATCTAATTGCGATTTTTTTGACAGATATTGCGATTGCGATTTGATTTGCGATTTAACTTTGTAAAGTCAAGCTTCAGCTAAATTTTGTCAATAGTGTGTAACAGACTATGGGTATCATTACCCTGCTGAAAAAAACATTAAATCACAGAAATTCTAATGGTTTCCAATGAATACCATTATAAACCAACAATTAGCTTTTTCCATTAAAACCATTGCAAAATTCCTTTTCGTAGTGTATTTTGGACATTATTCCAACAGGATTTAATGGTGTTCTATAAATTTCCATCCGCCAGATTACACCCCACCTGGCCACCAATAGAATCCATCACATACCAGTAGAAACCATTACCTCCACTACCTTGCAGTCTAGAACATGCAGTATGCCTTTCTATCCGATAGTTATCTCATTGACTGCTAAAATACAGTCAGTGCTGCCTACAAAATGCATTCTGATTAAAGAAAAAGAAAAGATATTAACTTCCAACATTCCAGCAACATTTATTAAAATTTATTTATAAATAACAGGTAATTAACATTCACTTTTCTTTAGTGCAAACAATTTCCAATAAGAATAAATACAATTACATAAAATTTTTGTAAACAAGGCAAGCTCTTCTAACTTGACAAACACAAAATAAATATAACAAAATGCTACATATTTCAATCGAAAAAAATATATAGCATTTAAAATATTGGACAGCACACATTCAAGTATAAAGAGCATAACATTTTCTTTACAGAGTAAAGGCTGCCAGTAAGTGGCATTACAAAATAAAGTGCAGAACAAATCCTGACCCCAACCGAAGTCTTACAAACCTTTGTTGAAATTTCTTATCCCAAAGGCAAGTACAGCATTTACAAATTTTTGGCCAAAAACACTAACATATCTACCTTTGCCGGTTTCAAACATGAGCGATCACATGTCACAACGTTTCCGATAGCACTAAAGAGTCTCTCCGATGGGGAACTTGTGGCTGGTATACATAGGTATTTGCGAGCCAGTTTGCTCAGTCTTGGAAAGTTAACCCTATGTACTTTCCACCAAGCCAGGGATCTTGCTCTGCATCAATAGCAGGAGTCATAAGGTAGCTGTTTAGCTCAGCTTCCATGGAGTCCTCCAACTGCACAGATGAAGCAGGGGGCACAGCAGTGCTCTTGAAGAAGCTGCCCAGTGACCGCTTGCCCTTCTTCACTTTGGATGTTGATGGTTCTGCCTCTGCTGCACTTTGATGAACGCCACATGTGGTGCTAAGACAAACCCTCTTCTCCTGAAAAACAAAGAACTGTCTTTTCAATCTAATATAATTTTGAGCAACTGGGCATTTTTATGTAGGCATTTAAAAATGGCATAGATTTAACATATAATAACAAGCTATTATAACAATGTAATTTAGAGGTATTATAATGTTGCTATCTGCTGCAATTTTATGCTATTAAAAATATATATTTATTTTTAGCATATTCTATTGCTTTTGCACATTGATGCACTTGGAATCAAAACAAGTTACCTTTTGTGCCTCCTGTTCCATTTCTAATTTGACTCTTGCTCTGATGTCTGGAATATTCTCTTGTTTTACATAGTCCATTTTGAATCGCGGATCAAGGAATGAAGCTACATCAAGAAGCTCCTGTGTGGCTGGGTCACTATATTTGTCTTCCATATAGCCAAGGGCCCTTAACTTTATGGCCTTTGTTAGATCGGTGTCATCGTCCTTTTCAGCCAAGGTTTCTGTTTTCAGGAGATGCAGGACTGGCTTCAGATAGGATACGCTGACATATGATTCACCAGATAAGGCATCTGTAAAGTCTTGGAGAGGACGTAGGGCAGCATTGATAGATTCGAGTACCTCTGTGTCCTGCCAGGTGGGGACCAAGTGACGTGTCTTCCTGTCTTCAGACAGAACTTGAGACAAGGCCTTGCTCTGCTCCAAGACCCTCTCTATCATCTTCTGCCTAGAGCCCCATCTTGTTGGACACTCTGTGATTAAGGAATGCCCTGGCAGATTCAAATGTTCTTGTGCCTCACTCAGTGCATTTTTCTTTTTCCAGCTGTGTGAGAAATGGCCAACCAGCTGCTTACAAAGTCCTGTTGCTCGATTTACCCTTGCATCATCCTTCAAAGCATTTTCTGGAAAAAAAACATGAAACCTAAATATTGTGCATGCTTGATTCTGATTTGCATTTGCCAGACTTAATGTAGTTTTCAAGTTTCAAGTTTATTTGTAATATGTACAGATTATCAGTGACAGTCTGACTCTGTACTGTACATTAAAATGTTTAATGTGAGACATTATTCTACAGCAGTGTTGACCATAGCTAAATTTAAGAAATGGGAACAAATAATAGTAGTAACAACAATAATAATAAATAATAATAATAAAAGATACATTTAAGGTTATCTCATTTAATCATATTATTTTTTAATAATTAACAAGCATATTGCATCTAATTACACATAAATAGAGAGAGGCAAACTTACCAATGGCAAGATGCAGCCTGTGGCCAAAACACTGAAGTCTGGTCCATTCGTTTAATTCCATAGCTTTTACAACGTTTGCTGCATTATCAGTTGTAATGCACGTCTGTCCCTCTTCGTTCAGACCACACCAACTGGATAAACACTCCCTTAATCCATGGGATATATTCTGTCCCGTGTGGTCTGCGGGAAAATATGCCGTTTGCAGACAGCGAGTCTTCAGCTCGAAGTCATTATTGATAAAGTGCACAGTGAGACTAAGATACGGTTCGGTCGTCCTGCTTGACCACAGGTCTGTTGTTGCATAGAATTCCACGCTTGACAGTTCTGCCTCAACTTTATTCCTACATTCAATATACAGCTGTGGGATTGCAATTTGACTAAAATATGTGCGAGAGGGAATTGTATATCTCCTATCCAACATTCGGATGAGGTTTTTAAACCCCTCTTTGGTCACAACATTAAAAGGCACCATGTCTTTAGCGAGGTAGTGGGTTATGGCGTTAGTTATCTCCTGATGCCTTCGTGAGGTCTTTTCATATGGTGTAACAGCCGCAAACAACTCTGAAATTGTACTCTGTTGTTGCTTGCTACTAGATTGTGTGTCACTTGCAGCACTTTCAGTCGACTTCTTAGCAATACACTCCTCAAAAAGTCGCCTGTGGTGTTTTTTCAAGTGCTGGTAGAGGTTTGTTGTATTCCCACACGATGTAGCAACAAGTCTACGACAGCTCTTACAAGTTACCTTTTTTTGTTCTACGTCTGTCTTTTCGAATCCGAAATAATCCCAGATCACAGACGTTCTGTTTATTTTGGGTATTAATTCGCCCGATGCGTGGTCTGATTCTGAAGACGCCATTATCACACTCCACCGCGCTTCTCCATTTTTTTTTAAATGAGGGGCGTTTACGGCGTTACGCAATTGGCTAGGGCAGTGCTGATTGGGGCAACTCTCACTCAGTTGGAGGCTCAATTGGTTAGTAAGACTGCCACACAAAGTCACACAGTCACGCATTTGCTCTTGAACAGATTTGCAGTGTTTTTTAATCGCATCCACATCGCAGCCCTTTGCGATTAGCAAATCGCAACGTTTCAAATCGCGATTGCGATTCGATTTCGATTAATCGTTCAGCCCTAGAGCCCGGTATGCAAATTTCATTCGCCAATTTTCATTGGCCTTTTCTAAACACTCAGAAGATGATAGGTTCTCAAGACAAACCCCATTCTGTCGGTTCGACACAACGTCGAGAGACTGACAGAAAGGGAACTATGTAACGTAACCTTCCATCCAACGAGGACGTCGGCTCACACGGGTAGAAACCCTTTGAAAAACTTCAGGAGCTTGAGGCTCTGGAGGAGGAGGAGGAGGAGGAAGTAACTGAAATGACAAGTCCACAGCATCTGTGTCAGTAGCCTCCGAAACAGGTGAAACAGAACGAGCCAGATGAGAAGCATGCCATTTCTTTCCGTCGGATAACAGGTAAGTACACACCCCCAGTTTACGCACAATTTGGCGAGGATTAGCAAATTTCGGATGTGCTTTCGGAACATGAGTTGGAATGCGCACACGCACCCAATCCCCCACTTTAAAATCAGGAGTGCGAGCTACACGTTTAGAATCAGTGTATGCTTTCATTTTCTGTTGATTCAAAGAAACTCGCTGAAGAAGCGCAAGAACATCCGTCTGCGGAAGGGGAGGAGGAAGAACATTAAGACGCGTTCGCATCTCTCTTCCATGAAGCAACTCAAACGGGGATAACCCCGTAGCAGAATGAGGTGCAGCACGATACACTTGGAGAAATTCTATGACTGTAGCTTTCCACGGCTTTGCTTCCAGAACAGCAGACTGAATGCAGCTTTTCAACAAGCGATGAAACCGTTCCACAGCTCCATTTGCAGCTGGGTGGTACAAAGAAGTACGTACGTGGTGAATGTCTCTCTCTCTCTCTCTCGGATAGGGTAACTATCCGTAACCACTGCCTTGTTGGGTTCTCGCAAATCCACACACATTCGAATAACACCTGACTTTTTCTGCACTACTACTATCAGGGAGACCCACGGCGAAGCGTCCACGCTCTCGATAACGCCTAAATCAAGAAGGCGATGAATTTTCTCAGTGACGGCATCTCTAACAGAAAAGGGTAAGCGGCGGAGTTTCTGGCGTACAGGAGCGACAGCTGAAGAAATCTTTACTCTGTGCACGAAACCTTTTGCGCAACCCACAGCAGCCGAAGGCGTCAAAGCAGACAATCGCAGCACAGGAGTTGAAATCTGCGCTGGCAGAACTGAATTGCCTTCGAAACGAAGATGTAATCCATTAATAAGATCCATCCCAAGCAAAGCTGTACCCGATTCAACCACAAAGAACGACGTGGAGCAGGTGATGTCATCCTTAGAGACAGTGACAGGTAAGCATCCAATTACGGGAATCGGATCACAAGAGTACGTCACCAGTTTCAATGACGGAGGCAGAAGGGCGTCTTTCTTGAAGTGAGTTTCATACAAAAGTTTTGGTAGGTAGAAACAGACGATCCAGTATCCACGGTAAGCTCAACAGGCACAGAAGTAGTCGCGGTCATAATGACAGCAGTGCACTGAATTTTATCCGTCAAAGAATCATGCATGTAAAGAATCTGCACTTCAGGCAAGTCAATTTCACACACTGAGCGAGCTTGTCCCGAACGACACACCCGCGAATAATGTCCCCTCTTTTGACAGTGATTACACTGTGCCGATGCAGCAGGACAGCAACGGTCATTCGCGAGGTGTTTCATAGACCCACATCGAAAACACTCACGGGCCGACGAACCAGGAGCAGAAGACGAAGATTTTGAAGAACGAGCTGTAGACGGCGGCTTTGGAGGCAGTGTACGGCGACGACGCACTGCTGCAGATGGAGACTTGGCATGTATCACTTGCACAGGTACTGAACGATGACTCGATAAAAGTTTGGCTTGTTCACAAGCAGCTTCTGTTTGAGAGGCAATAGTAATGGCTTTTTCAAGAGTCAAGTCAGATTCCAAAAGCAACCTCTAACAAATCCGATGACTGTACACATTCTCCACCAGCTGATCATGCAACATGTCATCCAGCGTAGCTGCAAAGTCACAAGTAGCCGCTAAGTCCCGTAGAGCAGCAACGTACTGACTAATGGATTCTCCCGGAGCTTGAACTCGTTTCCTGAAAGCATGGAGCTCAGCCACTATGTTCCGTCGAGGAGTAAAGTGCGCTTTCAAGGCCGCAATCGCATCTTCTATAGAATCACCTTGATCCGGCAAGGCATAAAACAATCGCTGGCCTTCAGTCACCAGACAATGTAGAAGCAGTGCTCGTCTGCGTGCAACCGGCCATCCATCTCCAGAAGCACCAACAACAAGCAAATAATTCTGGAACATGCGTAACCACGTGTCGAAAGGGATAGCTGGATCTCCAGGACATGGCAAAAATGGCGTGGGAAACGAAGAAACAGCAGCTATCCTCATAACAAAAAAATACCTCGTCGCCAATTTGTTGTGTCCTTAGTAGGAAGCAATGAGGAGGCATACGGAAATAAAGACTACTTTTATTAAACCAAATCCAGTAGCAGAATAGTACAGCGCATGCAGCCGCAGGTGGAACACTTCTCACTTCCCTTCTCCTATCTCCGCATACACACACATAACAGCAACCTCTACTGCCACCTACTGGTCAACATGCACAGAAGAACACAACAGTTACTCCAGAAGACGCTTCATTAGTTAGTTAAGGAGTCTTGGTCCACCCGCTGAAATCAGCATTTAAAACTTCCAGAAGGCTCCCTTTGCCCTTTTGACCTGCTGTGACAGAGAGGGTCCATTAAACGTAAGTGGCTTTCATTTTAATGAATGAATGATGTGAAAGAAAAAGCAATACTATTTTTTACTTATTTAAGGGTTTTAGGAAAGTGTCTTTTATAAGTTTATTTTTTAACAAATTAAAGTTTTGATAATTGGTATTTACAGAATTTGTCATCAATTGATGTGAGTGCATGAGAAGAGTTATGGCAGGGCTTTGCAATTCAGAGCTACCTAATTCTGAGTCAGGACAGCATTTTAAAATTTAATTCATTAGGATATCATTGGATTCAATTATTTGGCTGCATCGTGTCTTTTTTCCAAAACATTGTCTCTGTGTACGATTTTACTTTCTACCAGTAAACATTTGTTTGCACTTAAGTATTTGTGAAGATATGTGTACCTGAAGATGTGTGTGTGTTGTAAGTATATGTGTATGTACTTGCAAAAAGATCTCATCAGTACTCATAGGGATTTTTATGTAAAGTGTGGTTCTTGCATAATACAGCTTTTTGGATCCTAGATTCAACGACATACTAATATAAAAACTGCATACTAATGTTTACTAACATTTATAAATTCTTAGGGATGCAATTACCTAAATATGTTTACAGTTTTTCTCGATTGCTAACACACTAAAACTAATAATTTCAAAACTATTCATTCAGTTAAAATAAATGACACTTTTGACAAATCGCTTTATTGTTTACTTTATCTTCTCTGTAAGTCACTTTAGAATAAGGCGTCTGCTAAATGCTTGAATGTTATTTAGGCTCTGCAGTTATACTGTATTGTGTTGCATGATCAGTCCATATTGTTCTTTGTTTTTTTAACTCGTCTATTGCATCTACTTTACAGTTTTTTTCAACTGCTTACACACATTTTCAAGATGTTGCCTCTTTTTTTCAAAACTTTACACACAAATCCAAGAATTGCACACACAAAATGCAAATTGCCTCACATCTCTTGTAAAATGAAGCACTACTGAGTCTGCACTGCTTAAAGTGTTTAATGACATTTTACTTGCAGTTGATGGTGGCAAAAATACAGTCTTGTTGCTTCTTGATCTTACAGCTGCCTTTGATACAGTGGATCATAATGTTATTCTTTGGCGGTTAGAACATTTGATTGGTATCACGGGTACTGCTTTGAAATGGTTCAGTTCATATCTTAAAGACAGGACTTTTTCTGTTGAGTTAGGCAAGTTTTCTTCATCTGTTGCTCCTATTGTTTGTGGAGTACTTCAAGGATCCATCTTAGGCCCACTTCTTTTTAATTTGTATATGCGACCTCTGGGAGATATTATTAGGAAGCATAATGTTTCATTTCACTTATATGCCTATGACACTCAGCTGTACCTGCCATTGAAAGCTGGCGATTCCATTGAACCCTTATTGGCCTGCCTTGTGGACATTAGAAATTGGTTATCTAGTAGTTTTCTTCGACTAAATGAAAACAGAACTGAAATAATTGTATTTGGCCCTCCAAAGCTGAGAGGTATTGTTATAAAGGAGCTCACCAACCACTTCTCCTCAGTCTCATCACAGGTCAGGGATCTTCATGTTATTTTGGACTCTGAACTTTGCTTGACTAAGCAAATAAATTCTGTTGTTAAAAACAGTTTTTATCAATTACAGATCATCTCGAGACTGAAAACATCTTTGTCTTTTCATGACTTGGAAAAGGTCATTCATGCTTTCATTACCTCTCGCCTTGATTATTGTAACTCATTGTATTTGGGTCTCCCTCAGTCATCCATTGCACGTTTACAGATAGTACAGAATGCTGCTGCAAAGCTGTTGACCAGGGCAAAGAGATCTGATCATATAACACCTATCCTGGCCACATACATTGGCTCCCTGTCTGTTATCGAATTCAATTCAAAATCTTGCTGTTCGAAAGCTCTTAATGGTCAAGCCCCATCTTATCTGGAAGATCTTCTTACTCCTCTTTCATCCTCCAGATATTTTAGATCGTCTGACAGGGCTTTTTTAGTTGTCCCTCGTTTACATCTGAAAACAAAAAGTGATTTTTGTTTTCAGACAAAATTTTGTTCCCCCCCCCTTTGGAATCAACTACCACCCGACATCCGCCTTGCACCTTCTATTTTAACTTTTAAAACAAGGTTGAAAACATATCTTTATTCTCAGGCTTTTCATTGATTTTACTTATGTTTTTGCTTGTCTTATGTCTATGTCCTCTGTACATTTCTGTACAAGATTGAAAGAAATTGGCAGAGAGATGTTTAAAATTCACTTTAAAAACAAAAGCAAGATTGAAACCAAAGTTTTTATTTCTTGTGTTTATTTATGTTTTTGCTGGTTGTGAATACAGTATTACTGTACACCAGTGGCGGCCGGTCAATAGGGGGTGCTGGGGCGCCGCCCCCTTAAAGTTATCCAGAGAAGAAAGCTACTTTAATATGCCAACAATAAGTTTAATATATATAGCAAATTAATAACGTAATAAAACAATTTAGTCGTACTATTCCACCGTTAGTCATATTATCATTTATTAAAAAATCAAAATTGTATTTTGTTCATACGTGTGCGGGGCGCCGGACAAACGAGTGTGTATGTAGGCACAAACATTTTTGAAAAGCATGTGATTTGAGGCTGAGCTCTAATTGGCTTGTTTCAAATCGTCCTTGGGGCGCAGCACTCTGCGCCCCAAACCCTCCCACTTTTGTTGTAAGCGAATCAATATTGTTTTTATATTTTTGGCCTCATGTGATTGGACCGTTCTTAACGCCTCTCATTACCGCTCAGCAGATTGTCATTTGACTGACAGGTACTGATTAACGTGGAAGCAAGCGAAATTATCTCGAGATGAAAGAAAATTCGGTTTTATCTTTACAAGAATACCCGTTCCAAAGGCGTTCAGATGAAGAAAAAAAACGGATCAAGGAGCTTGGACCAGATCGACCCAACTTGCAAATTCAGCAGCAGTCAAGTGATCGCGGTCGATCTTACACTCGGTGCTTTTCCGGCACTTCTTATGGAAAACGGAGTTGGCTAGCTGGATGCGATGTAAGTCATGCCTTTTATTGTTTTCCCTGTTTGCTGTTTCAAAGTCTTGGCACCGAAACGTTGTGGACAACAACAGGGGTTTGCGATTTAAAACATCTCTCTGATAAGTGCAAGCGACATGAAAGTAGCCGCAGCCATCTTGACAACGCTATGAGGCTCCAGTTTTTTGGGAAGCTTAGCATTGCTGAACAGCTAGATGAAGGCTACAGGATTGGCATTAGAAGGCACAATGAAGAGGTCACAAAAAATCGACACATCCTGTCTAGAATAATAGACTGTGTAAAATTTTGTGGCGCATTTGAGCTGGCTTTGCGTGGCCACAATGAGAGCGAGAGCTCAGATAACCCCGGGATATTCCGTGGCTTGGTCGACTTTGTTGCTTCTCTTGATGGAGTTTTGAAAGAGCACCTCGAGAATGCCTCTGTGTTTAAGGGAACTTCGAAAACCGTGCAGAACGAGCTGTTGGACTGTATGTTGTCTGTTATGAGGGAACACATAATCCAAGAAGCACAAAACAGCGATTTTCTATCAATCCAGGCCGACGAGACCACCGATATTGCCACACAGTGCCAACTTGTGCTTGTGCTGCGCTACATTGATGGCAAAAGCAACGTACAGGAGAGGTTTTTTGCTTTTATTCATCTGCATTCAACTACAGCTGATTCCATCGCTACAGCACTAAAAGAGCATCTTACTGTCATCCTTCCAGAGGATCAGAAGAGTAAACTCATCTCCCAAGCGTATGATGGAGCCAGCGTGATGAGAGGTGCCACTGCAGGTGTTCAAAGGAAGATTCAAGATGTGTACCCAAATGCCCATTACATCCACTGCTATGCTCATCAGCTCAATCTAATAATGCAAAAGGCCACTTCTCACATACCCAAAGTTAGAATTTTTTTTCTAACCTTGGAGGATTTGCCAGCTTTTTTTCAAGATCACCCAAGCGCACAGATGTTCTTGATAAAGTAGTTGCCCATAGACTACCAACATCAAGCAGTGTTAGATGGAACTTCCACAGCCGTGCCATCAATACAGTGTTTGAGCACAGAGAGGGCCTCATTCGCTGTTTTGAAACTATTCGAGACTCAGGTGACTTTGACCCTGTTACCACCAGAGAGGCAGGAGGCTTTGCCATGCTGCTGGAGGATCAGGATTTTAATTTTTTTCTGCAACTTTTCCACAACATCATGCCACACGTGGACATCCTCTATGCCAAACTCCAGAAGAAGGACATAGATTCAGTCCACATTAAGGGGAGCATCCAGCAGTTCCAGCAGGACATACAGAAGATCAGGTAGCAGCTGTATTCCTTCTTTTGAATTTGTTATCATTATTATTGTTATTAGTCATACATTTTCTTAATCCTTTGCAGAAATTCTCTCCATTCTCTGGTTAACCAAAGCAGTGAAGGAGCTTCTCAACCAAAGAGGCGGCGGTTGCTTAGTCCAGACGTCCATGAACGGATTGCAACAGAGGTAAGTTTATTGTAGTCCTTGTTACTCTGCAGTTTTTCATAGAAAAGCTATCAAAGGAAGCTATCAAAAAGAAAGTAAATATTAACAACAAGTTAAACGGCATGGTTTCATTTACCCTCTTTGGGTACTAAATGTGTTCTCATGTCTTTGAGTTTATAATTTTTTTGCTTAAATATTGTAGCAAAGAGTAGATCCTTTGATATTGGGCTTTATTAAACTTTATGAAACTATACTACATTTATTTGCAATGCATATTTTACTACAAGTCAATCTATTTAACCATTTTCATAGTCTTTAAATAGTGATCTAAATAGATTTGTTATTCTTAGGTTTCCTCTAGTGGTGTGCCCTTTTTATCTGATTGATATGAAAATGGCTGATAATAAAAAAATGCTATTAGCGCCCTAAGCATCAGAAGTTCATGAAACTTGGCATGTTTGTCTAGTCCATATGTATGAAGTTTGGATAAATCAGGGATTCAAACATTGAAACTGGTCTCCGTCTCTCTTATGACTTACAACTGATCATGTTGCAGTTGAAATTGACATTTTGTCATCACTACATCATTTTTGTTTTTGTCCTTCACTCTGTAGGTCTGTGACACCATACTCCAACACACCATGGAACGGTTCTGCTTCACAAGCCACCTCGTTAGTGCCACCCTGCTGCAAGCAGACAGGTTTGAACAGTACACAGTGGCGTTTCCTGAAGATGCACTGAGTAGGACTTTGAAGGCCTATCCAGTGCTCAATGGGAGTAAGCTAAAGACAGAGCTTAGTCTCATCTACTGCAAGGAAGAGTTCAGAACCTGTTGTGGTGCTGTGGACCTACTGCAGCTGTTTAAGGAGAACAATCTTGAAGAAGTCTTTTCAGAGACTGTCACTCTCCTAAAGATCCTCATCACCACACCCATGACCACAGCAGAGGCTGAGAGGTGTTTCTCAACTTTGAAAAGAGTTAAGACTTTTCTGAGAAATAGCATGACCCAGGAGAGACTAAATGCATTGGCCATGCTGTCAATGGAGAAGAGAATGGTGACTGAGATCATTGACTTTAACCAGAAGGTCATTGAGAAATTTGCAAGTCAGAGAGAAAGGAGAGCAAAATTTATTTTCAAATAGTGTTAATGGCCAATGATTAGGTAACTATAGTGTGTTGTGTTTTTTTTTAATGATTACCTTGATTACTTCATTACTGATAATAAACCCACATTCAATTCAAATTCACTGATTCATAGTACATTTATTTGCATGTATTAACATTGACTGTAATAATGATACATCACCTGATTAATGGCTATTTATAGTCCTGCATTACTGACAGTTGTTGTTTGCGCCCCCCCAAATATTTTTAGCACCAGCCTCCACTGCTGTACACGGTACGGAAAAAAAAATCTGGAGGACACAATGTATTGTTGAGGGACTCACAGCATTTATGTTCGCAAAAATTGTTGCATCAAGGTTGCGTATATTTCACGAATTCTAATAGCATTATTGGCCAAAATCAAATTCGCGATAGCCATCTCTTGCTCTTCAGTGAACATGTGACCTCACCCACCATGAAACCTTCGCCTTTCCACTCTGTAGAAGATTCAGGAACAGTGTGAGTGTGTACCATAAACTGTAACATGATATACTATTTTATACAATATGGTCAGAATGTCTTACAGTCGGCTGTGCTGTTGTACAGTGTGATACCTCACCAGACTGTGACCAATGCAGTGCACTGTAGTAAATGAATGCAAGGGTACTACTGTAAAACACTGTATATGTATTATAGCCTACTGTTTGTGTACATAAGAACATGTTTACCTAACAGCAGACTGTTCTCATTTCAAGAGGTTCGAATTATACCTGCCATTGTAAATCGACTCAAATTGGGCTTGACTCTCTATACAGTACCGTGGCCGAGAAGTGCAAAACAAAACAACAAGTTGCAAAACTAAAAACAAATCTGAAAGCAAAATAAAAAATCCAAAATCAAAATGACAAATCTGAAAACGCAATATCAAATCTAAAAACAGAATAGCAAATCTTAAAACACAACAACAATTCGGGAAACAAAATAACAAGTCAGAAAGCAAAATGACAAGTCAGAAAACACAATGACAAATCAGTCAAACCGGAAAAGGTAGGTATTTTGTTGAAATGGGATAGCTACTGCTGATTGGTTAAACTCCTGTCAATCAAGATATCCAGGACGGTAGTGATGGGAATTTTGGATCATTTTACTGACTCTGACTTTTGAGTCTTGTTCAGCAAAATGAACGAATCTTTTTTCGAGTCATATCGTTCATTTCATTCATTTTAGCAAAATATAATTAAAATGTTACATGTTACTTTCCTAACACATCTACTACTTATGCAAACGTTGATCACATTACAAACAATACAAAACTATAATGCTATGAGAAACAGAAAAGATTAATTCATTGTTTACCTGGGTCTTTAGTCTATGATTAGCTCACCACACCTCTTATCTGACAAGTCCTCGGGTTTGACTCGTTCGTTCACGACGTGACAGCTTCGTAAGCTAAACCAATGCAGTCTGAGCCGGAAAGAGAATTGATTAGTTCACCTCTCGAGTCTTCGGGTTTGAATCGTTCGTTCATCACGTGACAGCGTCGTAAGCTAAACCAATGCAGTCTGAGCCGGAAAGAGAATTGATAAGTTCACCTCTCGAGTCTTCTGGTTCGAGTCGTTCGTTCTTTTGTCACAGGACCCATAGAATGTTGCGCAATGCACATGCACGACTGGACGAATCACTCCCCGAGACGACTCGTTCTTCCCGAGTCACATTAAAGATTCGTTCAAAATGAACGAATCGTTCAAGAACGACCCATCACTACAGGACGCTCAATGAGAAAAGACATGCATATGTGATATACAGCGCATATTCATTGATTAAGTTTCAAAAGCCACATTTTGTTAATAAAGTTGAAACAGGCGATGCATTAGGAGTAGATGCGTGTCTGTTTCACACTGCATGCATGAGCAGAGTCTTCGCACGGCGTGAGCCCTGAACAGCACGCATAGACTGCCTGTCTACCATCCACTTTCGTTTTCCCCTCACAAGATACAATATAAGCATATGACATGATATGTACTTTAATCGGTGTCCCTGTTGGTTATGGTGAGAGAGTTACTGACGCGATCATTTGTTTCGCTTACAAATATAAACATAAGCCTATACACGCGCATCAAATGCATGCGGTGTATGCGATGCGGTGCTGCGCGTCTCGGCCGATGTGTGAAGCCAAGCTGGAAAGCGATAACTTTGCTATGGTTTTTTTTGTACAACTGTAAAAAAATGTGAACGAATATAAAGAGATGTTCAGAACAACTTAGCCACACCGCACGCGCCAGATGCGCGTTTTCACAGTATTGTTATAGGCTTATGTTTATATTTATAAGCGAAAACAAACGTGTCAGTCACTCTCTCACCATAACCCATGGGGACACAGATTAAAGTACATATCATGTTATATGCTTATATTGTATGCATCTTGTGAGGGGAAAACGATCGTGGATGGTACACAGGCAGTCTATGTGTGCTGCTCAGGGCTCATGCCACGCGAAGACTCTGCTCATGCATGCAGTGTGAAACAGACACGCATCTACTCCTAATGCAAGATGAGCCCGTTTCAACTTTATTAACAAAATGTGGATTTTGAACCTTAATCAATGAATATGCGCTGTATATCACATATGCATGTCCTTTCTCATTGAGTGTCCTGGATATCTTGATTGACAGGAGTTTCATCCAATCAGCAGTAGCTATCCCATTTCAACAAAATACCTACCTTCTCCGGTTTGACTGATTTGTCGTTGTGTTTTCTGACTTGTCGTTTTGCTTTCTGACTTGTCGATGTAGTTTCTGACTTGTTATTTTGTTTCTCAAATTGTTCTTGTGTTTTAAGATTTGCTATTCTGTTTTTAGATTTGATATTGCATTTTCAGATTTTTTTATTTTTATTTTTATTTTGGATTTTTTATTTTGCTTTTAGATTTGTTTTTAGTTTTGCGATTTGTTGTTTTGTTTTGCACTTCCCGGCCACCGTAGTACAGCCTCTCTCGTTGTTACAGCAAACCGTGGTTTATCACATGATCAATGACTGTAGCCCTAATCTCATTCGAGACCACTCTTCTTGTTTCTCATCCTCGTCCTCTTCTAATTCGAACTCTGCCTCGTCCTCTGGCTCTCCCTCCAACTCCCGTTACTCTGTCTACATTGTTCGCATCCATTGTTCAAAACCTACAACTTGACCCTTGGCCTATGATCAGCAGATCGTATATCAACTCTAAGAAATATTACTTTCCTGGCCTTGGAAAAACAATATTCTTACTGTAGTACAGTAAGTACTTTAATTATTACTTTTATATCTATATATCTTCACCCAAACTTGTGAATAATGTTATTTGACTTGTATGTGTGATGATTGTTGTCATTTTACACTTTTTGAGTTATATTTCTCTTAAACGTGGAAGTGAGCATATGGTTCCTCCCATGGCTCTCGTCCCGCCTCCCTCGTCACACAAACATTTACATTTAGTCATTTAGCAGCTTTTATCCAAAGCGACTTACAAAGAGTTTAGGGAGCAATAAGCGATATGTCATACAGGAGCAATAATACAATAGGTGATAATACAAAGTTACTGGTTTCAACAAAAGCTAGACCTGACCACTACCCTTTGAGAGAAAGAGAGAGGGTTAGTTTTAGTGTTTTTTTTTCATTTGTCTGTCAATTATTCACAGAAGAGATGGGTTTTAAGTAGTTTTTTGAATGTAGTGAGAGATGTGGTTGACCGGACTGAGTTAGGAAGAATGTTCCACCAGGAAGGAGTTGTGAATGAGAATGAGCGGAAAAATGATTTACTGCCCTTATGGGAAGGCAGTACAAGACGCCGCTGGTTTGCTGAATGCAGGGATCTTGATGGGGTGTAGGAGGGTGTGAAAGTATGCCGGTGCAGATCCAGTGATAGTCCTGTAGGCAAGCATTAGTGACTTGAATCTGATACGGGCTTCAACCGGTAGCCAGTGGAGAGAGATGAAAAGGGGTGTTACATGAGCCCTTTTGGGCTGTTGGAAGACGAGGCATACTGCTGCGTTCTGAACCAGCTGGAGCGGTTTAATAGCCTTTGCAGGAAGACCAGCAAGGAGAGCATTGCAGTAGTCCAACCTTGAGATTACCAGGGCCTAGACAAGGAGTTGTGCCGCATGCTCAGTGAAATATGTTGAATAAGGCATATCAGCATGACCTTTGCAATGTGATCATTGAAGGACAGCTGTTCATCAAATATGACGCCGAGGTTCCTGGCTGTTTTGGAAGGAGTGATTGTGGTATTGCCAAGTTGGATGGTGAGATCGTGTTGCACCGTGGGGTGTGCTGGAAATACAAGTAGTTCTGTCTTGGCAGGGTTCAGCTTGAGGTGATGCTCTTTCATCCAAGCTGAGATGTTTTCTAGGCAGGATGTAATGCGAGCTGCTACAGTGGTATCGTCCGGGTGAAACGAGATGTAGATCTGGGTGTCGTCAGCATAACATAGATACGAGAAGCCATGTGCCCGTATGATGGGTCCAAGCACCGATCGCTGAAGGACCCCAGTGATCATGTGGTGAGCAGTGGACAGCGAGCCCTTCCATGACACCCTGAAGGATCTGCCGGAGAGGTAGGATTTGAACCAGCAGAGAGGACAGCCTGAGATTCCTAGAGATGACAGGGTTGCTAGCAGTATCTGGTGATTGACAGTGTCAAATGCTGCAGATAGATCTAGCAGAATCAGGACTGAGGATTTAGATTCCTGCTTGGCTAGCCACAGTGCTTCTGTGACCGATAGCAGTGCAGTCTCAGTAGAGTGGTTTGTTTCGAAGCCAGACTGCTTGTCATCCAGTAGTTTGTTCTGGGATAGGTAGGAAGACACCTAGTTGAAAGCTAGTAGCGGTAGTAGAGGGGTCCAATGTGGGTTTTTTTCTTTGTGGGCAAAGAAGAGCGTTAAATGTCTTGAAAAGCTGCCGAGTGTTAGGTGCATTGCTCACCTTGGTGGTATAGAAAGATGTTTCAGCTGTGGTAACACTAGCAGTGAAAGAGGAGAGTAGTGACTGGAAGTCCCTTAGATCAGCAGCAACACATTTCAAATATTAAACAGACTATAAATTCCTATATGCAATATTAATTAAGTAATACTTTAAAATTCTAATTCTAAAGCAGCCCCCCCGGCCAGGCAAATATTGCAAAACAGTATGCAAATGGTGGCGAGGAACCCAAAACTCCAATCGAGAAAAAAAACCTCAGGAGAACCCAGGCCCAACCAGGGGATTCCACTTCCCCTCTGGCAAAAGCTGCTGCCTCTGCACAAGCTCGACAGTGCTTGCAGAACAAGCCTAATTAAAAATAAATAAACTTACTAATAAGTTAAATTATAGATTTAAGATTATCATTAATAATCTAATAGCATTTGAAATTTTTTAGTGAAGACATGTCAGGTGACCGCATCCTTCTTTATCCAGCTCTATCATCTCAGCTCTTGTCAGGTCGCTGCTTTCCATTCTCTGCTCTACCATCAGATCTGGCCATGAACTGCATCCTGCTCGCTGTGGTAACCTTGGAACAATGAGACAGACTGGATGAGAGTAGAGTACTGTTCCGCACTCTTTGATGCAACAAGTACATCAGTTGTGTTTTTGGTTCCGGTTGATCTAACTAATGCAGCCTAAACCCTCAGAGGATTTATATTATGGAAGTGTAGTGCATGCAAGATTACAAAGATGCATCTTTAGTCTAGATTTAAACTGCCTCCCGGACAGTGCAGGGAAGACTATTCCAAAGTTTAGGCGCTAGATAGGAAAAGGATCTACCACCTGCACTTGATTTTGAAATTCAATTACCAACTGACAGGACGCCTGAGAGCATAATGCACGCGAAGGACTGTAATACAAGAGGAGTTCACTCAAGTACTGAGTAGCTAAACCATGTAGGGCTTTATAGGTAATAAGCGAAATTTTAAAGTTAATGCAATGCTTTATAGGTAACCAGAGCAAAGTTGACAGAACCGGGCTAATGTGTTCATACTTTTTTGTAGGTGTAAGAACTGACGCTGCCGCGTTTTGGACAAGTTGGAGTTTTTGTAATAAACCTGCAGTGCAACCACCTAACAGTGCATTACAGTAATCTAGTCTTGATGTCATGAATGCAAGAATTAACTTCTCTGCATCTGACAGTGACAGCATATGAAGTAGTTTTGATATAGTGTTGTCAAAAGTACCGGTACTTCGGGTCCAAGTCGGTACCTAAAAATGAAAAAGTTGTCGGTACCTAATTTTCACAAGACCCGGTAGTACCGACGTACCGGGTCAACCGGGTACTGATGCTCTGTCTGACAGGTTGTTAGTCGGAAACTTTTTATAGACGCAATAAGACGTGATGAGCGGATAAGCGCGGCTCCGATCCACAAGAGATGCGCACAGAAATACTTCAGATTAAAGTCATATCACGAAGAAAACGAACAGAGTTTTGTGGTGAAACGAGGAAGCATCCGGATTTAAGTTAACAAGTTCAAGCGGTAAGTTTCAAATTATGTTCGCGTTTGCATTATGAATGTTGTAGCATATGTTAAGTTAAAGGTTACGTTAAAATAAACATCCCTGTTTGCGTGTTAATTTGTTAGCGCCAATGCTAATCCAGTCAAGTGTCCTTATTAACCATTTAATGCTTTTATAACTGTAATGGAGTAAAATTAATGGGAGGACAGGGTGGGGTTTACAGTACCTAGTATTTTATTTAGGCCTATCTGCAATCTATGTGCTAGAAAACTATCATACTAACTGCATGACTAGCAATGTGTATGTCTTGGATAGATAACTCTATTAGGTTTAAAAAACCACATTTAAACTCAAGAAAAATATATCTGTTGCATTTATTATTTTAATATACAGTTACCTTAATGGAAGTAATCTTGTGTAAATGCAGTATAAAAACTGAGGTTTGTTTTAATATTGCATATGCATGTTTGTTCAGTCAGTTGACTTACTGAAGTTTATTCTATTTGTCTTCTACAGCAGCAGACTGAGGAGGATGTTCATCAGCATGAAAGCCCCCAGTGAGCACACAACAGTTTCAGCAACAATTAACTTATACTTCATGTATACAAAATGACATTGCTTTCTATACATTTATATTAACAATGAGCTTTATTAATAAAATTGTGTTTCAATTAGCATGTACTTGTGTTTTGCTTTGGTACCGAAATTGGTACCGAGAACCGTGAAATTTTACTGGTATTGGTACCGACTACTGAAATTTTGGTACCGTGACAACACTATTTTGATATATTCTTAAGAAGGAAAAACGCAATTTTAGAGGTGTTGGCGACATGGCTCTCAAATGACAGATTTCTATCGAATAGAATGCCAAGATTCTTAGCTGACGACCAGGGTTTTATGGAACATCTGTCAATAGTTAAGCAGTATTCTTGGTTGTTACTATGGTGGTTTTCGGTCCATTAAGTAACACTTCTGTTTCGTCCGAGTTCAGAAATGAAAAGTTGTTACTCATCCAGTTTTTTATATCGACTATGCAGTCCATTATTCGATGGAACTGCTGTATTTCATGAGGCTTCGAGGAAATTTGAAGTTGATTATCATCAGCATAACAGTGAAAGCTAACTCCGTGTCGCTTTATTATATCTCCTAGAGGTAGCATGTATAATGCGAAGAGCAGAGGCCCTAAGACTGAGCCCTGTGGTACACCATACTGGACTTGCGATTTGCGTGACACCTCATTGCTTATTGCTACAAATTGAAAGCGGTCGGATAAATAAGATTTATACCATTACAAAGCTATTCCCTTAATGCCGACGTAATTTTCGAGTCTATGTAGGAGTGTGCTGTGGTCAATGGTGTCGAATGCAGCACCAATAACGAGATACAACCTCGGTCAGAAGCCAATAGCAGATCATTTGTAACTCTGATCAAAGCAGTCTCTGTACTGTGACATGCTCTAAATCCAGACTGGAATTCATCATTGATGTCATTCCTTTGGAGGAAGGACCATAATTGAGTTGAAACTACTTATTCCAGAACTTTAGATATGAAAGGTAGATTCGATATAGGCCTGTTGTTCCGTAGTTCTCTAGGGTCGAGTTGGGATTTTTTGACAAGGGGCCTTATAACAGCCACCTTATATGCTTTAGGCACATGTCCTAATGTCAGAGATGAGTTAATAATACTAAAAATAGGATGTATAATTTCTGGGAGCATCTCTTTCAGTAGATTTGTAGGTATAGGGTCTAGCATGCATGTTGTTGATTTAGATGATCTAATGATTTTAGACAGTTCATTGTGATCTACAGTAGAAAGTAATTGCAATTTCTCCTTAGGGGTGCTGTAGTTAGTTTGTTCAGCAGGTTTCACTTCTGGTTGCATTTTATAATTTTTTCTCTAATATCTTGGATTTTATTTGTGAAGTAGTAGTTGTGAAATTCATCACTGTTATGCTGATATACAGGATCAGAAGTCACTGACGATTTATTTTTTGTTAATTTAGCCACTGTGTTAAATGAAAACCTAGGGTTGTGCTGGTTTTCATCTATTAGTGATGAAAAGTAGGCGGATCTAGACGTTTTTAGGGCTTTCCTGTATTTTCGAATACTATCATTTCATGCTGTAGGAAATACCTCTAATTTAGTTTTCTTAAAGTTGCGCTCCATTTTTCGGGCCGCTTTCTTTAGAGCCTGAGTGTTTTCATTATACCACGGTGTTGGGCTGCCATTTTTAATCTTCTTTAAATGCATAGGAGCAACTGTGTCTAGCGTTTCTGAGAAGGTGGAGTTAAAGTTTTCAATGGTAATGTCAAGATATTCAACGTTATTTCTCATGCTAGAGATTTGAAAGAAGTCGAGAAACGCATCTTTGGTACTTGAAGTTATTGTTCTACCATATTTGTGACAAGGAATTTGATTTGCAGCCGTAGGCTAGTGAAGCAAACATAATACCAGATAATGATCCGAAATGTCTTCTCTCTGCTGAAGGATTTTAACATCGTCCACATTTAAAGTAAATTTGCATAAAAGTTTTTCTCGATTGCTTAAACACATTTCTTGAATTATTTTTCAGGTATTTTCAGGTCCAAATGAAGCTCTCCAGTCACAACCATTCACACTTGCTGAAAAACTAAACTTTTCCCCCAGACATGACACACAAGCCCTCAAAAACACTCAAACTACTACATAGTCTTAGACACTGCTGAAATAAATTCAAAACACTGTTACTAAAACCTCTTATTGGCATTCAAGAATAATTTGACAGTTCAGTGTTTATTACAATATATACAACATAAAAGGGTGCAGATAGAGCAAAATGCAAGAATCAGCTTTAGGAAAAAATACACTACTGCAAAGTAATCTTAGATGAAAGTATGAAGTAGACGATCTTACAGTACAAGACAAGTTACAGTTTTTTCTTGATTGCTTAAACACATTTCTTGAAATTTTGCCTCGTATTCTCAAAACAGTAAACACAAATCCATAACATCTCCCCAAATTCCCCAAACATCCTATTGTCAGGTCAAAATGAAGCTCTCTTCTCAAAACCATTCAAACTTACTGAAAAAACATACTTTTCCTGCAGACATGACACACAAGCCCTCAAAATCACCCACACTACAACATAGTCTTATGTAGCGGTTTTAGCTAGTTAAAATAATGATGAGCTAAGCTCACCAAATATGGTTCCATACCAGATCTATCAAGATCACATCCATGAAATGAGTTATTTAAAACATCAATTTCAGTCAAGGAATTAGTTTAGCTCAAAGGAAAATACGTATAATAATCGTGATCAAATATACATATTTTATGGTCTCTGATTAGTAATATAAAGCATAACAATACTTGTATGCATTCGTCCAGCGAATGCATCAATGATATTATATACTTTACATTATCTCATGGCCATAAGTAACGTGACTTTACAAAACAGGATTTAGAGCAAAGGTAGCGTAAATCGAAACACAGTAAAAGGGACCAAGTTTGTGAGCGTGAATACAGAAAACCCATAACAAATGAATATATATGGTCGTTTATTAAACTCTACTCTACATGGTACAAAAAAAACAATGACGATCGCATAAACACAAACAATACATGAAACATGAATGCGCTAGGGAGCGCGGAGAGAGAAAGAGAGATAAACTGAGTGAGAGAGAGAGAGAGAGAGTGAGAGCATGGCAGCGATTTCTGAACACCAATAAAAGTCATATTTAACAAAGAGGCACAAACTTAAACGCAGCTATTCTATATATAGAATCAGATACTTGCGAGCTCTGTGCTGGACCACTATCCGTATGCACGTGTAGAGATGGAATTGTTCAAAAGGTTTCAGAATGCAGTCCAGCTGGAAAGTTCCGGGCCTCGTGATCGGCTGCATGCCCACCTGAGTTTGAATCAACCAATCAGAGTTGAGCATTGAAGAGGTTCTTTGTCCACTCAACAGCTAATTTGCATCTTTATGACCTCCTGGCAACTTTACAAAATACTAGAGATGGGCAGATGAAGCCTTGTGAAGCTTTTGAGGCTTTTTCCTGATTGTACCAAAAATTATTCAAAGCTTCAAAGCTTCAAAGACAGACCCTACCAGTGACATCTAGTGATCAGCTGCAATAATAGAAGCCACTTTCTAATGATTCACATCTTGTTGATTCCAGTTAACACAAAATCAATACTCAGCAATACCAGCTGTATCTTCAGTCTGAGAATCATTGTCCACACATGAAAGCATTACAATGTTTTGAAATGTCACTTTTCTAGTAAAATGTTTAAAATATGTTGCAATATGCAATTCAGTGGATACCTCTTATGGTGGAACTGATTATAAGGACATCCCTGGCTTTAGATTTTCTGATTTGCATTAAGAGCATTTTGCGTCTCCTTATTATGAATGAAGGCACGGCAAAGATCTGAATCAGTCACATCGCTTCAGGTGTTTAATTGTGACGTATGAAGCCTCAAACGTCATCGGTCACGTGATCACATACATTTGATACAAGCCTCGACACAGTTTCGAACCAGTCAGCTTCAATAGAGTAAAACAGGCTTCGAAGCCTTAGTGTCAAACGTCCCATTTCTACAAAATACCATTCCAAATTATAACATGATGAAAAGAAAGTGTTCTATGGTCACACAATATATATAAACAGGGAGGAATTGTAAAGACAAACATTTATATATCAAATATGCTAAGGTTTGAATTGCATCAAGACATGATTCATTCGGAGGTACGAATACAAACAAAGCCTGAATTAAACTTTTGTAAAATGAAATTAAACAATTACAGATTATTTAAAATGGCAAGAGCGACAACATATAACCTAGATATTTAGATATATTTATAGAAAAGGACAGTTTAATCACACAAGTTCCCTGGTTAGCCTCAGATATTAAGTTTCAGATGAGACCGAGAGACTTCTCACATCTGCTTTGAAGCTTAGGAGTCGTAAAATATCCAACAGAGAAACAAAAGGGGTTATCAACACTTTCGGTGAGAGCACCAACCCAAGTCCAGGCCACCTGGATTTAGATCTGACTCCGTCCTGGTTTCTTGATATCAACATCAAAAGACCAAAAGAGAGTGGAGGGGGTTTATGGTGCTTCTTTTAATGACTCCGACCATTTGGCTCATGCTAAATACTCTACACTTAGACACTGGTGAGATCAATTCAAAACACTGTTACTAATACCTCTTATTGGGATTCAAGAATAATTTGACAGCTTAGTGTTTACAGTTTTTCTCTATTGCCAACACACTATTCATGAAACAATTCACCATTTTCTGACAACTAAACACATTCTCAGAACAATACACCAACTTGTACAAACCCCACACAAAAACAGCCTCATTTTGCTAAGGTTTAACCATGTTCTCATTCAGAAAACACACAATATAATGAACTGAAGTGTCAAGATGTAAACTCAAATAGCACACATTTATCCATCAGTAAACATTCAGTTGCAAAACTGATGACACGCCAATCAGAATCAAGTACACCTGGCTGCAGGCTGCAGTACAGGGCGGTGCTACATATGGGGGAGGAGCTCTGCGTGGAGCTCCGCCCTCAACACATCCCATTGGTTAGCAGGCGGGGTTATTGTTAAATATGGCCTTCATGTGTCGCTCTGCCCATAACTCTACCCATTAGTTACAAGCAGAGGTGGGTAGAGAAGCCAAAATCTTTACTCAAGTAAAAGTACAAGTAACTAGAGAAATTGTTACTCAAGTAAAAGTAAAAGTCACTATTTTAAAAATGACTTGAGTAAAAGTAAAAAAGTATGCAATGAAAAAACTACTCAAGTAGCTAGTTACTTAGTTACTTTGTATCTGATTATATAGGCCTACTACATAAAATTAATATTAACGCCAATATTTTAATATTACATTTTAATCAATATTTTTAATTATCATAAGCAGATATCTTTGCAATATACTAGAGAGACTAAAGAATAAACATACACAGAGGAGACAAGCATTTCTGTAAATTTCATCTAGTCCTGATGTCAATGTAGTTTACACAACTTATTTAGAATAATAGACCATGTCAAACTAAAGCATGAACTAGACTCAGAGCATTTCCTAAGATGATCTAGAACATCTGCAGTGCTCTCTTAAATGAAATACACATTTTTGATCAAAGCTCATGTTTTCTCGTGTTGTGTCAAGTGTGTGTTGTGAAACGCTCTTACTTGTAAACAAACAGTAAACAGTGAAGCACACGCCCATCAACAAGTTTTCTTCCTTCTGTTCTTCAAATGTATATTTCTGCAAGCCCACGTCTCTGTGTCTGAGAGGTAACGCGCATGTTGCGGTGTCTGACGAACAGGTCGCGTGGGAATGCCCGTAAAAAGAGACGACAACCTTGAAATAAACAACGCGTTTTAAAAAGCATATTTTAAAATGAAGGAACGAAGGAACGTCACGCAATGTAAGTTATGTAACGAAGTAAAAGTACAGATTATCTATTAGAAATTTACTCAAGTAAGAGTAAAAGTACACACTTTTAATTTTACTTAAAAAGTACATATTTTCCAAAATGTTACTCAAGAAAATGTAACGAAGTAAATGTAGCGCGTTACTACCCACCTCTGGTTACAAGGAAATGACGTTGAAACCAGGAACTGAGGTTAAAAACATTGTGGTTCGACTTAACGCAGTGCTGTTCAAACCGATTGTAATATAAACTCTGTATTTATTTATTAATATAAATAGTATGATTAAAAACGTAATACAATGAAAGTTACTTCAGGGGAAGCGTTTCATTCATTTTTAAGTTTGTAAGCAAGAGTCTTTCTACTACTGTTGATTTTGATTGATTTTGGCTTGTCCTTTGCGAAAACTAACATAACTTTTAATAAGTGTAGTGACTGTTTAAGGTGTATTGATAATTGTTTTTATAACAATGGTTTTACTACACATATTATGGTTACCGTAGCAGTTTGGTGTTTTACAAAGTCTTTGTTTACAGTTTGTTTCTCATTTTTCATTTAACAAAGTATGTCATTGTCTATGTATTTATTTACCGTCCTTTACTTGTTTTTATTTAATATTTTTTCATTATTAAAATTAATTTATCATTTATTATCCTACTTTTGTCTATTACTGTTATTTAATCCAGGGATTTTCAAACTGTGATCCGGGGCCCTCCAGAATGTTCTAAGAGAAAAATTTTGAGAAATATAAAGATAAAAGAAAAATGACAAAAGTCTACTGAGTAGCATACAACAAAACCATAATATATGTATTGTAAACCAAAAGTATATTCTTCAGAATTCAGAAAAGAACACAATTGTGTGTGTGTGGGGTCCCGGGGGGGGGGGGCAGTCCAGGAATTGGTGGGGGGGCAGTCACCAGTGCTAAGCTACGCTTAATCTCTTCTGGGTCTGGCCACAATACTTCATCCACATCACAAGATACGTTTTCTCTTGCCAAACATCGAGGGAAGTATCTCCTAGCATGGCGTATCCAACCTTGAACAGAGGCAACCTCTATGTACCCACATGCGTCCTCCATTGCCTGGAGAAGCGCCATGCGGGCATAGGGTTGGCGATCATACACTTTCCAGCGCCAGGCTGAAAAGAATTCCTCTATGGGATTTAGAAAAGGTGAATATGGGGGTAGGTACAAAACTACAAATTGTGGATGGGTGGCAAACCAGTTTTGGACCAGAACAGCCCTTTGAAAACTAACATTGTCCCATGTAACCACAAATCTAGCAGGCTCCTGATCTGGATCTGGGACAAGCAATGTGTAAATTGCATCCAGAAAAGTGAGCATATGGCCGGTGTTGTACGGACCCAGTGTGGCATTGTGATGGAGGACCCCGTTTTGAGTGATGGCAGCACACATAGTTATATTACCCCCACGCTGTCCAGGGACATTGGTAATTGCCCTCTGTCCTATTACATTTCTTACGCGGTGCCTGGTTTTGGTGAGGTTGAAGCCAACCTCATCCACATAAATAAATTCATGGCGAATTACATGGGCATCCATCTCCAATACTCTCTGTAACAGACAAAAGGATATACAGATGAGTAAATATGGTATGTCTGAAGTACTGGAAGTAGTGTTGCATACATACCTCTACAAAGTCATGTCGCAGATTCTTGACTCTGTCAGAGTTCCTCTCAAATGGCACCTTGTAAAGTTGTTTCATCGTCACTTGTTGCCGTTGGAGGATGCGTTAGTAGTATATATGCGGGACATAGTGTCAAAATGATTGACAGGTATGATTGATGGGGTCATTGACCTTTTCGGGGGGGAGGGGTGTTGAATTACTTCCGGACCACCCACGTTGTGAGGGCCCCTCCCCTTTGCGTTGCCCTTTGACCATA
>NC_079904.1:19027473-19030868 GCF_024868665.1 Triplophysa rosa
AGAGCACATAATACATAGCCCTCTCCGTTAGTTCTCTTGGGGTCATAAATGAACAAATAGACTTGTTGCTTCTTTTTGGGCTAAAGGGGAGGGGTTTAATGCCAAAATAATAAACAAAACATAGGCTATTTTCCTGCCTATTATTGTCTCAAAAGAATATAACTATACTGCATGCCCCAAAATGAAGAACAATTTAATGCTATCTCCCTTATACATGACAGGATAATATTTAAAGGGGGTTGGAGGTAATTTTGGGACAGGATCTGTTTTTCCTACCTGTCACGTTTCTACCCCGTTAAACTTATGCATGGATGCATATGTAGACAGAAACAATAAGTTTGATCCCTGCTCACAAGCAACACTGTTTGTCTCATCGAGCATTTATTCATATTTACAGAGACATGCAAAAATGTCAAGGCCACACACACTGCATGTTACACATGACTGGATAATATCTAAAGGGGGTTGGAGGTAATTTTGGGACAGGATCTGTTTTTCCTACCTGTCACGTTTCTACCCCGTTAAACTTATGCATGGATGCATATGTAGCCAGAAACAATAAGTTTGATCCCTGCTCACAAGCAACACTGTTTGTCTCATCGAGCATTTATTCATATTTACAGAGACATGCAAAAATGTCAAGGCCACACACACTACATGTTACACATGATGTGATAATTTCTAAAGGGGTTGGAGGTAATTTTGGGACAGGATCTGTTTTTTCCTACCCGTCTCGTTTCTACCCCGTTAAACTTATGCATGGATGCATATATAGCCAGAAACAATAAGTTTTATGCATGCTCACAAGCAACACTGTATGTCTCATAAAGCAATCATACATATTTACACAGACATGCTAAAATTCCAAGCCCACACACACTGCATGACAGGATTATTTTTAAAAGGACAATCGGATCCGGCACTTCCGAACTCCTATCCGGTACCTCATTTGGCAGATCCCGCTCCTCAAGCGCTAGTGGAAAACGTTCGTGCTGACCTGTTGCGTGCATATATTCAATTAGAAAGCACTAATAATAATTATAATGGCAATAACTATTTTATTTTGATAATGAACAGGCTGTCATGCTTCTGCAAGGTGAAATATTGTGTGTGCACCAGCGCAATCGCTTGAGCTGTTACTTATAACGGCAAGAACAACTAAAAAAAACTCCATGAATATTTATATTCAAACAGATAAGACTATGTGTGTATGTATGTCGTTCGATAGGAATGCTGCACGCTTGGACTAAAAACAAAACTTTGTGCTTTTTCAAAATAGAGAAAATTTACAGGATGCACTCTGTCATCTCCTTTCCTTGATCTCATTTGTGGAGCGCTGGGCCTCACACACTGAACCAATTTTAGCAGCACATTGTCACCATTTTTTCCCTTTCGTTTTGTTAATCTGTTAATTGTCAAAATATTCGGCGTACTCCACGAATACATAGCCTATAAACGTTGATGCACTTCTGAAATGTGGGAAGTCTTCTGACGCGTATGCATGCGCATCTTATGCTTGCATTATACATTGAATGGGACTTGTCGTGATGGACACTTCAGAGAAAGATATTTGTGTTGTTGGAGAAGGTGCATTAAATGCTGCGAAGAGACGGAGAAGACCTGATGAAATACGGTTAACGGATGATTAGATGCTTAATATGCCTAATTTGTTATACACATTAGCCTCCACCAGCTTTCACGCACAAAATGCCTGTGTAATTTAAGTTTGACGTTAAACTTCTGAATTGTACACAGATATTGTGGGCTGTGTTTTGGTGTTTTACAAGCACAACATTGATTTATAATAAATTAAATATGACAATAAACAGTTCAAATGCGCGTTAAAGTGATGGAAACGAAGGTAAACTCGAGATAAAATCTGCGTCTACCATGTTCAATTTCTTAGGTAATTCTGAGATTATTTTCGCATGTCCGTTTCCATTTAGGCTTTCTTATGCGCAATTTCAAAACATAAATAGTTGCATAGAAAGCCCCACAAAAATTGCCCATTCCGTTACTGCTCAACACCCCACTAACTTGCCGGATCTGCAACGCCCCCTTGTTCCAGCACCTCAGAATTTACAAATTATGCACCGGCAACACTGTATGTCTCATGAAGCATTTATTCATATTTACATAGACATCCTAAAATTTCATGGCCACACACACTACATGCTACACGTGACAGAATAATCTTTCAGGGAGGAGGGTAAATAGGCCAACTGCTGCAGTGATTAGTGCTTTGGGCTTGAGATATGCAGGTTGGTGGTTTGAAGTCCCGGCCCCCATCTTTTTTTTTCTCGTTGAGCACAGGGGAACCTCATCTGACAGCATCATTCTTAGTCGTCATAATACGTTTTCCTGCTTTGAAAGATTCAATGAAATGAGCCTTAAACTCTAAGAACCTACTTGTATTGGTTTTGAAAGTCAGCAGTGCAAGTGTGAGACAAGTAGGGACTTTGATCTCATGGAACACAGCTGGAACAGTATGTGACAGGACAATTCTCAGCTTTGAGATACCGTTCCCCCTGCAAAGCTGTCATATTTTACCCTTGATTGGTTTCCCTTTCAAGCGGGTCCGTACAATTGGCCGACTGGTGTAGTGGTCAGTGCTTTGGGATTGACATGGGCAGGTTGGGGGACGGAAGCCCCGGTCCCCTTCGTTTTTTCCTCATTGAACACGAGAACCTCACTGTTAAATTTCTTGTTCCTTACGAACACTAAATTTCATTCTTTGTTTTGCATCACCAGTAAAATCAAATCATAAATAGGTTGGATGTTGTGAGAGAATTCTTCTGCAGATCTGGGAGCACAAAAACAAGACACAGAGAGGCATAAAGCTTTTGAACTCATTTATTTTAGAAACTACAAGTCTTTATATACGGTGCCAAAAGACATCTGGCAGGTTTCATATGTCCAGGGATTCACAGCATGACCAAATAAGGTATAGCAGTTCGGACAAAGAATGTTTAGCTTAGAAGGAATCCCCTCCTTCCATGAATAGCCAGAAGGCACCCCTTCCACCTACCCTATATATATATATATAGCCGACAATGTATAGTGAGCTTAACACTTCACAATTCTTGATTTTGTGGGCTTGTATTTATTTATGCGGAAATTATATCTAACAGTTGCCCTCTTTAAGTCATTCATGACTTACCATTTAATTTTCCGCATCCATGATAAACAGTAAAAGTAAAAATGCTAAATAATAAAGAAAATTCCTAATCTAAGGACCATGTCCGGTCTGAGCAGATGTTTTACCTCTGTCCTTACATTACATCCGGATTCATGGTCATCTTATCCCCTGGTCTTGCCTGAGCAACATGGTAACCTTTCATAATCACCCTTATAGATGATTTTAATGCACGGCGAATCATAGCCATAATACAGGG